>NC_136650.1:6515614-6520614 GCF_949748355.1 Melanostigma gelatinosum | reverse complement strand
ATACATGTACGGCTGCAATTTAAGATTGTAGATTCATCTGCTGATTATTTAATACGATTAACTGTTTAGTCTACGAAAAATCAAAAAAAAGATGAGAATGTGAAACCAGAGATTGTTTGGCATTTTCTCACAATTTCTGCTTTAAAAATAACAGCTTCTAATATGAAATAATCAGGAGGAAGATCACATGACCATCTAACATTTCAGAGAAATCAAATTAAAGCTACAAATATGCAGAAGAACATTACATCCATCTAGAAGACATCCCTGTCTTTCCCGAATACGCCCGTCTATCTTTGTCACAAGCATATTCTAATAAAAGTGAACATTTTTTATGCCACTTGTGTGCGTTATACTTCTCTTCAACAGCCTTGCCATGCACTGTTGAAAAACACTTATTTGATCTGAACAGGTATGTGAACCCTTTTTTTTTTGTTGTTTTTAACAGAACAACATTAGATATTTTTGAATAGAATTCCCATAAAGTCCTGAGTCCTCCGAGTCCTCACTAAGACCAGGAGGGTGGACCACATCACCCCAGTTCTGAGGTCTTTGCACTGGCTTCCTGTCCAACAAAGAATTGACTTTAAAATCATGCTGTTGGTTTACAAAGCACTGAATGGTTTAGGGCCAAAATACATCTCCGATCTGCTGCTACCTTATGAACCATCCCGACCCCTCAGGTCGTCTGGGACCGGTCTACTTTCTGTTCCCAGAGTCAGAACTAAACATGGAGAAGCAGCGTTCAGTTTTTCTGCTCCACATATCTGGAACAAAGTCCCAGAAAGCTGCAGGTCTGCTGAGACCCTCAGCTCATTTAAATCAAGATTGAAGACCTTTCTGTTTGCTGCTGCCTTTAATTGAACCACATTCAATTAATATATGAATCAATTTCCTGCATTTCTGCATTTTACTACTGCATTTTATTTCTTACACTGTTTTTTAATTGTTTTTGAAATCTCCTTTTCTTTTGCTGCTTTTAATGGTTTTATGTGAAGCACTTTGAATTACCTTGTCGTTGAAATGTGCTATACAAATAAACTTGCCTTGCCTAAAGAGACATTCCAAAGTGGCATTTAGTCATCTACTGAAACAGCCCGTCAAGCAAGCTTCCCGTGTTATGTTATGCTTTTGCTCCAAGTGCGACAGAGCTGCAGCTACTCTGAGTCACAGAGGAAGTCAAATTAGCTTTCCCTGACGCAGAAAATTACAGTTGCACCGGAGCCAAACAAGTCTTTTAGCGTGGCTACAAATTAACCAACACCATCTTCAAGGAGCAACACAACCCGGCGCAAAGATAATCTCCCCTCCTGTCAATCTACGCTGATCTAATGTCAGATTGTGTGTGTGAGATGTACTCACATTTGATGAGAGAGGGTTTTACTACTTGTGCACTGTCGAGCGTAGCAATGCTATGCGTGTCCCTGGTAACCACAGTGTTATCAAGCAGAGAGACAGCTGGGCTTAAGCTAAGCATGAGGATGATGGCTTGGCCTGGTGATGAGTCAGAGACCGACAGCACTGAGTGGGGAGCACGCAGACGCCCACAACCTGCAAATCACCTGGATTAAGGTACTACACTGTGAAAAAGGCAGAGCTAGAGATCATTCACAGGCAGGAAATACACCCCCCCCTCAGTGTATTGAAGTATAATTCATAGCTGTTGCTTCAGGAGCAACTAATATCGACTTCAACTAATGAGTTAAGATCCAATCAGCAAAGCAATGCTGAAAGAACACATATCTAGTCCCACATTTCACCGCAAATTTAAGTCATTCATTTTCCTCAAAGCTTTTTTGCACCAGTACCACTTCAGCAGTTGCACCTAAACAATAAGAACAGATGAAACAAGCTGCTTTGTTGCTTTGCACACCAGGCCTACATCACATCACTACACACAACCTTTTGGGCGAGGGCGGGGTCCAGCCTAAAGAGTTCCAGCCACACTGAAGCAAAGGCCAGAAATGTTTCTGCAGAAATCCCCTACAACTGAACCAGAAGCGCCAAACTTTTCAGATGAAAATCTGCAATGTGAACACTAATTTCTCAAGTGGCGCATTCTTTGAAGTGCCAGATATTATTAGTAGGTTGTCAATCAGCTTTAAAAATAACAAAAAACATCATTCATGAATCACTTAGCTAATTGACAAGATCAGTTTCAATTCTGCAAAGTGTACACCACTTAATACAACTGTTGATAAAGTTAGGAATTCTAAAAAGCTTAACTTGTTTTTGCACATCAATTCCCTCGATAAATATGCACCCTGGTATCAGCCAACATGAGTGTAAAAGGTCTGGTAAAAGGACACTGATATCGGCCACAACACCCATAATGATATGTCCCCATTTATCATAATTTATGTGAAATAATGTCTGCTATACAAAGTCTAAATCCACCCTCCCCTTTACAAGGTAAACATTCATTAAATACCAAATAATAGTCCTCCCAGAGAAATGTAGCGGGCTCATGTAAACCCTAGAAGTACCAGGTGAATTTATCAATGCAGCAGCAGCTATGAGATCTTGATGGCTCACACACACACACCTGTGATTGATTGTACAATATTGTTAGCTCCAAAACGCTCACACAGCACCATGCTGTATTTAACATTTATCTAAGCTAATTTCCTCCTTAAATAAATGCATCTGGGTTTTCTTAATGTCACCACCTTTCTTCATGACCCTGTGAGCAATGTGTGTGTTAACAATGCAAAGATTCCAACAAAAATAAACAATATTGTCACTGTCTCAAGACAACGTGATGGGCTCTGCAAGCTGCACTCATTTCTTCATGCATGCTAAGACCCATTTCACAGACAAAATCAGTCTTAACACATATTGTGGCTAATAAAAAAAAGCGTTGTATCGCTGGATGCACAGGTGTATGGCTGATTTATCTTCGCATACTTCATCATTGGATCACTGCAAAATAAGTGGCTTCGTTAACATATAGGAGAATAATATGGAGCTGGCCTGCAGATCTGATCGATAAAAGCGCCATCCATCCCTGCTGTGCTCGGAACAGTGGCTTGGCACGTAAACCAATGACAGTCTTGCATAAAATAAATCAGTATATTAATGTTACTTGTCACAAAACACCCACGTCGGCTAGTTTAACGCCCGTGTATTTGGTTTCCCACCCATCGCTGTCATCTTGGACGGAGGGCAGCCCGAAGAGACGCGCTGTTCCTGATGGCGATGCTACAAATGTAGATGGTTTAGCAGGACATTTTTGATACAGGTAGGATATTTTTGACAAATTTCGACGATATTGTGTGGCCTCGTTGTAGGAACGAGGTCGTAGTATGTAGTCAAAGCGAAACACATCGTGAACAAACAACGTAAACACACCACGACGCTGAAGGAAGGACGGTCCTAGTTAAATCCCCACTCACACAATGCCAGCCCCGACACGACGAGCAGTGCGTTCTTCAGATAAATAAAACCGCGCAGACATTTCTGGATAACCCATTTTAAACTCAAACTCTCCTTGTACAGGCACAAAACGTGGCTCCTACTCAGTGTAAATGAAGTCGCACACACGCACATATACAAACACACACGGGCTGGGCCTCGGTTTGTTTCCCCGTCAGAGCTTCGAGGCCTCGCGGCAGCCGCGGCCCCCAGTGACGCGACATTTGCGCACACGCGCCCCACACACGGCTCGCTCTCCCCGCTGCTAGCTTTCTATTTTCACATATTTCTTACCGGGTCCGAGCGCTTCCATGGCCGTGGCCTCTCTCTCCGTCTCTGTCCCGGCCTGGCGGCTCCGTACCGAGGCTGCTATTGGGGGCGGTATCGCGAAGCTTAAAGTGGCTAATTTAAGAAAAGGGAATATAGATAGATGCGTGGACGACTGCTGACAGAACTAACTGACCTGAGCTATCGCCGCTACTGCTGGATCTGGGGATTTGTAAGTGCGCATGCGCTGGTTAGAAATCGTAGAGCCCGCTGTGCGCATGCGTAATTTGCTATACCGCTATAGCAGATGCGGGACAATAGGATACAGTAAACCTCATGAATATAAGACAATACACAGTATATATAAATATATATATATATATATATATATATATATATATATATATATATATATATATATATATATATATATATGTGTGTACAAAGTGAAAATGTATTTAAATAGTGTAAGCACATTCAGTCAAATACTGTACTTTGATCCTAGTTGAGTAATTACTAAATTAATTGAGTACATTTGTAAATAGCCGACTGAATTAGGCTACTTCAGTGATTCCGTGTAATGCTAGTTATGAATAAATGATGACGCCTTATTATGAATTTAGCTAACTAGCAGGTTACAAAGTAATTAACTTAAATTGTCCCTTTCACATTGATATATAATATACCAATGTACATCCAACAATATACGGTCATATTTATAAATTAGGCTGTTCTCTGAAATAATTAATTTCACTTTTGGTATCTTAAGTATATTTTGAAGGTTATTTTATAAACCTTTACTTGTTACAGACTATTTCAGACTATTGCTTTCCAAGTTGCAGACATTACACTAAATGTGCACAATGTGCTCATCTGTTGAGGAGCCTATTTTGAATGTATATTACACTGTCGCAATTCTTATCGTGGAACGTGCACGTTCCGAGAAGAAGATCATTTTGTAAATGTTAGATCAATGTTTCACGGCCTTCACAAATGTACTTCTCAGTCTTTACCTTGGTCATTTGGTATATCCTGACCAACAGGTAAATTCATTAATGGTGCATGGCCGGATCCCTACATAACCATGTGGTTGATTCCCACATTAATAGCAATTGAAGCTAATCTCTGAAAACGATTTTTATGGAAAAATGCAGAGGGATCATGTATACACCGGGGAGAGAAATAAGTATGAATTCATTTCTTAATACCTTGTGTTGTTATATCCATGACCTACATGTGTATATTTATTTTGGCACGTTTATATTTTGAATTGCATCTTACTGTTACCCAGTTATATTTGTGACACTTACCGTTGACAT